>NW_027555847.1:116509621-116529621 GCF_003287225.1 Phascolarctos cinereus
AACAGTTCTTGGCCCTCTAACCAAAATACATATGGTGTATTGTTTAGGCTTTAAAAGCCTAAGAGGAAACCTGTTTCTCTCATGCCTTCTGTCTCTGGCACTACCAACAAACACAGGCAGACAACATACGTACACAAAAATAAAATGTCTGAAGCAGGAACACTGATCAGTTATTGCCTGATAATTTTATTGGTGTTGTGTTTGCTTAAGTGTTAACTACTGTACGTTATGTCCAGCTATGTGTTTTAGATCCACTGCCCCTCATTATGAATGCTGGAAAAATATGCTTAAATAGTACCTTGTGCTGATTTCCCTTAGTTGTGAACTTAGTGGAATCCTGAATGTTAAATATCCAGCTTCTGGTCCCAGTTGGTCATCCTTTGTGTTTGTTGCTTTATAATAGCATAAGCTCAATCTAACATCTTCTCTTTCTCAATCCTATCCTATTTTGAATTCCAACTCAGACAGTGTCCTCTATTTCCCTCTCCTTCCTTTCACTTTTTTTTTTATGTTTCCGTGTTATCTTTTCTACTTTTTCTTATGTTTTATTTCAATTCTACCCACACCTCCACTGTCCTAAGCATGGGTCTCAAGATTCCATCATTTGCATGTCATGCATGACCAAATCCAGTATCCTTACTGGTTTTGCCTTGTTTTCTTCTCCAGTGACTATATATGTATTTTTTTCTATGTCCATTTCAGTGTTAGTGTGAGGTCTTGAGGCTGCATCCACTTTGAGTCTGAAAGCAAATCAAATTGCACTTTCAGTGTACTGTAGGTGATGTGTTCCAGGGCTGTGATGTGACAATGTGGTCCAGCACATTTATTCACATCAACTGGAAGTACGCAGCATTGAAGTTGGTTTTGGTACTCAACTCAAGCATGCTGTTGACCCTCCAGTTTCCTTCTTTGCATATACATGCATGCATATAACTATATGCATGCATGTATGTGTTTCTGTGTTTATCTTATGCATGGTGTTTGTGTTAGTATGTAGTTAGTCATGTGGGGCCCTAGTAGGTCTGAATCGACTTTTGTATGAATGTGTCTAAGATATCAACAATTAAACATAAATTTTATTTTTTTTTTATGTGTGCAGACACCATACTTGTATGGTCTGTATTATATATTTATATATACTTTCTTTTGGTTCATTTCTTGAAAATCAAAATATGTTTAAATTGTTTAATTGTGTTTGTACAGTGCATGTCATGTGTTTACTAAATTCTCTTTCCTCTCTTCCTTTATACCTTATTTTTTTTGTGTGTGTTTTGTTCCAGTTCGCCGGGTCCCACCCAGATTCTCTATCCCACCTACTAATCATGAAATCATGCCAGGCGGGAGTGTTAACATCACCTGTGTTGCTGTGGGGTCACCAATGCCATATGTAAAATGGATGCTAGGGGCAGAAGATCTGACTCCTGAAGATGACATGCCAATAGGACGAAATGTCCTAGAACTAAATGATGTAAGGCAGTCAGCAAATTACACTTGTGTCGCTATGTCCACCCTTGGTGTCATTGAAGCAATAGCACAGATCACAGTCAAAGGTACGTTAAAAGCCATGTGTTTGTGCTTTGCGCTTGCATTCTAGTCAGCTTGAGAGGGCACTTTAGGAAAATAATTAATTTCTAAACATATTCTTTCTGTGTACTTTGGCTTATAATGATATTGGACAAAACATCTCTTTAAATGTATTTCCCAGCTAAATAATCACCCCTACCACTTATTTACAACTTAAATAATTGTCCCCATAATTAAAAAAAAATATGTCTTTGGATATGCCAATACTTTGGTACTATAGATGTCCTTCAGGGAAAGAAAAAGAGGGAGAACTGAATTGACATGGAATAAGATCAGTGTAAGTCATTTAAAATAAAAATCCAAAATAACAATTTTTCCGTATTGTTTCTCCTTTCAGATGTTACCAGATTGACAAGTAGAGTGCAATCTTTAGTTAATCCTAAATATTTTCTGCTGTTAGTAGCCATTGTTTAGCACAGTGCCTGGCATATAGAAGGTGCTTAATAAATGTTTTTTGATTGTTTGATTATTGAGGGAAGGATAATTTGTTTTAACTTGTTGTCTATATGATTCTTGAACATACTTCCGTTTGGGGATAAAAAGGCACTTCTCATTGCTACTGATGCTTCTGTTTTCTTGATATACATCTGTTAAACTAATTGCAGCAGTTCTTGTGCCTTGGCAAAATTTTTTCTGGAAACTGCATCATAAATTGATTTTAAAACATTTGTCTAAAAAGACAATGATAAAATTGGGTGTTACATTCCCAACCCAAGTATCAGCATCAAATGAATCAAAGTTATGGTCAACAATTTTTGTCACAAAAGCAAAGTTACAACTGGAACCTCTATAATAATTTAAAGCAGCCATGTTATTCTCTGAGACCTATAATATAAATGTAAGAGTACTGTCATGTACTAACTATACAGGGTACCTTATCATATTCTAATGTGTACATATAGAATATTAAAATAGTTTAATCATAAATATGCAGAAATGAATATGTTAGCTATAACAGTATTGAGTGTTTAATTAAAGGTGATTTGCTTATATAATTAGAATTTATAAGGGCTTTTGGAATTCTAGGGGTCATCATTAGCATCAGCATCCGCATCTGTGGGTTTGAGTCATTTCTGTGCTATTTATTACCAGGGCAGGCTATACCTCAGTCTGTTTACCTGTATGGACTTCAGTTTCTTCATCTGTAAAATGAAGAAGTTCAATTATTTGATGTCTACAATTCCTGCCAGCTCTTATATTTTATGTTCATGTTCACCTCAGATCTCACCGTTTCCTCCTTAAGCCTTTGTTCTTGTGAAAATAACTTTGATAAATTACATATGATGTCCTAATATCAAGCAAGTGACAAGAATTTTTTGTCAATTAATTTCATTTCTTTTTAAATTTTTTTTTTAGCCTTGCCCAAGCCTCCTGGAACTCCTGTAGTGACAGAGAGTACAGCAACAAGCATTACTTTGACGTGGGACTCAGGGAATCCTGAGCCAGTTTCTTACTATATTATTCAGCACAAACCTAAAAATTCTGAGGAGGCTTATAAAGAAATTGATGGAGTGGCGACAACACGCTACAGTGTTGCTGGCCTAAGCCCCTACTCTGATTATGAATTCCGGGTGGTCGCTGTCAACAACATCGGGCGAGGTCCGCCCAGCGAGCCCGTCTTAACTCAGACCTCAGAGCAAGCACCTTCCAGTGCCCCTCGGGATGTACAGGCTCGAATGTTGAGTTCAACCACCATTTTGGTTCAGTGGAAAGAACCTGAAGAACCCAATGGGCAGATCCAAGGTTATAGGGTTTATTACACCATGGACCCTTCTCAGCATGTCAACAACTGGATGAAGCACAATGTTGCTGACAGCCAGATCACTACTATTGGGAACTTAGTGCCACAGAAAACTTACTCCGTGAAGGTCTTGGCTTTTACCTCAATTGGAGATGGTCCACTTTCAAGTGATATTCAAGTGATCACTCAGACAGGAGGTAAGCTGGTGGGAAACTACAAGAAGCTCTCTCGATCTCTCTCTCTCTCTCCCTCTCTCTCTCTCTCTCCTCTCCCCCTTTCCCTCTCCTCTCCCCTCTCCCCTCTCCCCCTCCCCCTCTCCCCCTCTCCCTCTCCCCCTCTCCCCCTCTCCTCCCTCTCCCCTCCCCCTCTCCCCTCTCCCCTCTCCCCCTCCCCCTCCCCTCCCCCTCTCCCCTCTCCCCCTCTCCCTCCCCCTCCCCTCTCCCCTCTCCCCCTCCCCCTCCCCTCCCCCTCTCCCCCTCTCCCCCTCCCCCTCTCCCCCCTCCCCTCCCCCTCTCCCCCTCTCCCCCTCTCCCCTCTCCCCTCTCCCTCTCCCCCAGTTACTAATGACAAGGCCAGGATGTTTTTACTTGTTTATAACTGTTTGGGGAGATGTTCTACATTTAGATGATAGTTGGGATTCACATTGCATTGTCCCTGAATTTTCAAATGATTTTCTTCATTATATCAAGACATTTAAATATCAAATAAAATCTGTCTAAAAGGGGGACTTGAGACTAGATAATTTAGATGTTTTTAAACTTGGAAAATACATCTAATCCTACATTTGTTAGCCTTAATATAAAAAGAAAAGCTAGTAGTGTCACAGCTTTCACTTTCTGACAAGAGAAAGCATACAGACTTGTTTTTCAGAAAATTAATTTTCCTGGAACTAAATTGAAGCAGGGATTTATATCTTAGATCTTTCTAGAAAGACATTGAATGGCCTTGTGAACAATATCTTCAACCACAGTTTTGCAGAATATACGGTTCAAACAAATGAATGTTATATTTATCTTTTATAAAAGCACTGCGTGTTGTTAAAATTATACTCAGTAATAATGTAATCATTATGATAATATAATAAGTAATAATAATATTGGGTCTTATTTGAAGGCCTGAGATAATAGAATACAAGCAACTTGAGTGAGGGGACTGAGTCTTAATTTTTTTTTCTATTTCCCCCATTGCCTTGTACTATAATGTTTGATGAATAAATGAGTGAATGAATGTACAAATGAAAGACTATTTCAAGTAAGTTGAATTGTACAAGGACAGAATTTGGAGAATTCAAGTACGAAGATAATTAACATGTACATTAGATTTGTCTCTTAATATTATGTCTCTTATAAGAGATTCGATCAGGGACTAATACTCATTCAACTATCAGAGCCTCTAAAAAGTGCCAAGGGTTCACAATTAAAATGAGAACTATGAGTTTCAATAAGACATTTATATGACCCTTTATATGCATTATTTCATTTGATCCTCAGATATCCTCTGAAGAAGATACTATAGTTAATATTAGTCCAATTTTGCAGATAAGGCTACTGAAGCTCAGAGAGATTAAGTAACCTACCAAAAATCACACAGGTAGTGTCAGATGCAAGGTTTGAACTCAGTGCTCCCCTGACTCTATATCTAACAATCTTTCCACTAAACCATACTGCCTCTCCTTTAGCTCCTAGATTAGAGATAGACGGAGCTTATTTCCTTTATGGAAGTTTAAGATCAGGGCTTAATCTTGCTAATATTGCAATATCCATCAATACAATTTGCCTTTTACCTAATGATCTTCAATGGTGGTTAAATGTAATGCTCATATACATACTTATCCAATTGTTTATTTTGAATTTGATATATTTGTGGCATGTTCAGAGGTGAAAATTGTTTTTGCAACCATATTTATAAATCCTGTTATTCTGCCTGTTGCTTTTATTAATATTGTTATAATTTCATCACTAAAGAAGATACTCATTCCTTGTGTATTTCTTCTTCATGCTTTAACTATATACTTTCTGCAGAACTTGTTTAATTTTGCTGGCATGGTATGATGCTAAAAACAGGATGTTCAGCATATGGCATTATGCACTTTCTTAGAGAAGGTATATTCCCTAAATTGTATCCAAATATCAGTCTGTCTTAGTGCCACCAGGATTTCAGTGGCTGTCTAGGCTTTCATTATATTTCTTTCTTCTGCCTCAATGTCCTTTTTGTGCAGCTTATACAAAAGTAAAATGCCTCCTATGTGATAACTTTTTACTTATGTCACTGGAGGAAATTGCATCAAGGTGATGAAATTTTTCTCTAGGGTGATTTTTTACCTTAAGCTTTTTTCTCTTTGGGGATAAATACAAAACCATATTTTGTGTTTCCATGTTCATTAAAGTTGTAACAGTTGAAGAGAAGGAAAGAAGTATGAAGCCCTACCCTTGATAGGAGGGTTATAAAGGAAACAAGATATTCCTCCCAGGTTAAACTCATCACCTCTAATCTTATCACTATGCTGCTAACTCAATCCTTGACTGACACCACCTCCTTCAGCTTCCTCTCTCCTCTGATTTGGAGGGTTGGGGGATGGGATACTAAACTCCTTTCAGTGGCTTCCTTTATAGAGGGCAGAAACTAGATCCTGCATCTGCTACTGTACTTGGTTTCAACTCCACCAAACAAGATGTCCCTCATACCAGGTGCCTTCTGGTCTCCCTGCTCCCCAGTCCCCTGCCTCTTTTTGTGTGTTGTCTTCCCCTATTAGATTGTGAACTCCTTGTGGAAGAAACTGTCTTTCTTTTTATAAATCATATCTCACGGGGCAGCTAGGTGGCACAGTAGATAGAGCACCAGCCCTGACGTCAGGAGGACCTGAGTTCAAATCTGGCCTCAGACCTAACACTTGAGACTAGCTGTGTGACCCTGGGCAAGTCACTTAGCCCCAATTGCCTATAAAAAACCAAAACAAAAATAAATCATATCTCCAGGGGTTAGTGCAGTGCCTGGAATGTCGTAAGCACTTAATAAATGTTCATTGAATATTGGATAGAAGTGTATAGTATTTTTAAGATCACTATAAAGAGAAATTTTGCAAGTGGCATTTTGATTTTCAACTTCAGCTCCATTTTATATAGGACTATATTTACCTTCTGTGTGTTCATCCCATTTTTAGACAAAGGAGTTTTGGGCTTCAGTTAGTGAATGCATTTTTTCCCCTCACTTACTCTAGAAGTTTTGCTTTGCCTGTATTCTGTATACTTCTGATGTAATCTCCAGGCTAGAAAGAGAGTTTAGATACTTAGCATGGGGAAGATTCTGCATGTGAGGTTAGATATGCTGTTCAAAAAAAAAAGTTGACCTCCTATCAAGGGAGCTGGTCATAAATTAGAAAAAAAAAAGGCATAGATGAGGCTGAAAGAATCTAGGATGAAATGAAATGAAAATAATAAGCACAATTTATAATGGCTAGGGTAGAAGTAAATTTTCCCTTATTGAGCTTTAAAACACACTCATAATGTAATTGTCTCTATAACCACAATGTTTGGCACAGAGTTCAATTGAACCATGATAAATACCACTTTGTATCATGATGGTAGTATAAACCTGGAAAGCCTGTGTCCTCAGAAGCCTTTGCTTTTGTGCAAGTATTATGATCATTAAAGAGGAAAATGTTTGAGAATTTAAAAATAAATCTTATTCATTTCACAGCTGTTTCTAGGATTTTCTTTTTTCTTTCTTTTTCTTTTTTTTTTTAATATCAGTTACACATGCATTTGATTTGAATATGGCAAAATGACTCCTTGGGATAAGCCATCTTTAATTGAAGTTTCCCTTTCCAGGAAGTCTGAGTAGTTTTACCCTCTGGATGAAGATTAGGCAGGGATTCATCTTTTTACTAAGAAACTAAATACTGAATTTAGAAAGAAAAATATTAGTATGGTATGCAGTGATCGTACAGTGCAGAGTCACAGATAATAAGGAAGATTTGGTTTAAAATGTCATTAAACTAAATTGTCTGGTTGAAATGCTTTAAAAGCAAATAGCTGACTTTACAGGGAACCCACCCACATATGAAAAACTTTAGTTAAAGCTATTATCAAGTAGTCTAGACATCAAGATTTTAATTCTTAAAAGAATTATAGACCTAACTCCATATGATCTAATATACTGTTGAATTTTTATAAAGTGGTAGAATGAGGGCCTTAGCAAGGGCCCCAAAGAGTAAGAAAATTCAGTTCACTTCAGCAAGAATGTCTCAAGTGCTTAATGTGTGCAAGTTACTGTACACTCTAGGAACACATTGGAGGGAAAAATAATTTTGTCAGGGCTTCAATATAAGAAATTGAGACTGGCCAGTTATTTTATTGTCTAAGACAGATTAAGTGTGAAACAGAAACAGTATAAATAATTAAAAAGTAATTAGAGTTCCAAGGTGTTTTCACTCAGCTATTTAATTTTCTATTAACATCAGGAGGGGAGTATTTATGAACCAAGTTTTATCTTGATAGCAACCTATTAATAAGATGTGTATGATACATTTACTGCCATGCTATATTTATATTTGGTGTGATAACAGCTTTTATTACATGTCATCCATTCAATTCAACAAAGATTTCTTAAGTACAAGGCAATATTTCGGCTGTGAGATGAAAAATGATGCAGTCTCTTCCCTCAAGAAACCTACAGTCTAATACAGGGAGCTGGGGGTAGGTGGGTAAGCAAGGCCTGGGGCGCTTTCAGGGAAATGACAGGTACATAATGAAATTTAATACAAAGTGCCATTGGGGCAAAATTAAGAGAGCTAGGCAAAATGATTTAAAAGAATTTGAGGAAGGAGATTTTATTTTCTTCCTTATAAAATGGAAGGTAAAATTACCCAGGAAAAAAATTTAAGTGTATGTTTGTGGGTATGTCACAGAAGGGTTTATGCACAGAATGTGTGATTCCTTGTCACAACTGTGTGGCTCTCCAAATATGAGCCATTTTGTGATACTTTGCTCTTTGTTCCTATGGACTTTTCTTTTTGGAACAAATTATATTCCCTTTGCTTTCCTATTTCCTGGCTTGTTTATATTTCCCTCTATTCTTCCTTGATGTTTTATATCCTTTTATCTCCTTCTCTTTGGCTGAATGAATAAGTTAGGTCACCCACTGGGCAGATTCTTTTCCAAAAATATAGATACCCTATTCAAAAAATACTTTCCTCAGGCATCAAATTAATGAGAATTTTAAGGCCTATAATACAAAAAAGAAAAAGATGGTATAGGAAATTGGAAATATGAATTAAGGATTTTTGTTTGCCTTAAGCTTAAGCACTTAAACAGTATATGCACAGTATATACCTTTGAAATAAATTGACTTAAACAATGAAAATAAAATGATGGCACATCAGAAAGACTCCTAGAAATTATTCTTTTCTTTTTTCTAAAGAAGGAACATTTTAGTATGTCTGTGAACTGTTCTTTTCATGGAAAAATGGTCAAGATTAAATTGGAAGCTGCGCTCAGCACTTGATCTCTCTCTAATATGTTGCTAATGAAAAGCATCTGAATAATAATGTAGAGGATTCTGGCCCTCCTCAGTTTCCTCATCTGTAAAATGGAGGTGACTAGATGAACTCCAAGGCCCCATTTAGCTTGTAAGTTATGATCTTTTGTCATTGTGAGGCTTACTCTAAAAATTTTTGTCAACAAAATGAGAATTATTTCATTCTGGAAGTTAGTACGCTGCACTGTGTCTTTTATAATTTTATATTTTTACCAAAAACTTAGACCGTATTCGTTGCTCAGTGTTAAGGTTTTTTCTTTTTTTATTATTATTATTATTGAAAAACTTGGAACATCCACAAATAATACAGTTGGGCTTGAGGGAATTAGGAAAAGTATCCAAACCAATTGAAAGCATATTTAAATCTTTATGCAGTGGGGAAAATGTGTACTTATTTGAGTCAGAAATTGACTTAATGGATAATATTGCTTATTCCTACACCCAAGTCAAACAAAGTTTTTGAAGAGTTTTAGACTTGCTGTTTTCAACTGAAATATTATTTTATGGCTGACATAGTATTCAAGGAGAAGGTTTAAACAAGACTATTGTACAGGACTCCTACCAAAGACATCACAATACAGTAGCAAGTGTGTTGGAGTTGGATTCAGGCAAATGGGCCTTGAATCCTGCCTCTGGTTTTTTCAAGCTTTGCATTCATGACAAGACCCTTGACCTGTCTGAGTCTCAGTTTAATCATCTGCAAAAAGTGAATAGTAGTACTTGTACTAACTCCCAACTTTCCAACATTTTGTGGGAAAAGTCCCTTGTGAACCTTTAAAAGCATAATATTCAATTTAATTTTAAAAAGCTTTAGTAATTACCTAGTTCCACACTGGCAAAGGTACTGGTGCCAGAAATAAAAATTAGTAAATAAAACTAGTCCCTACTTTCAAGGAGTTCCTCTATTACTAATGATAGTAGTGGTGATGGGGATACTGGGGAGGGTCTGTACAGAGTAAATAGAAAATATAGACCAGACAATCTAAGTTCTGGCAGTTAGGGACCATGCTAATAAATGGTGGGGGTAGAGGATAGATGGGGAAATGTGCAGGAAAGGCCTCTTGTAACAAGTAGAACTTGACTTAAGTCTGGACAGAAGCTAGGGATTCCATCATGGAGGACAACCTATGCAACAGCACAGAAAAAGAAGATGGAATGTTAGCAAACTGTAAATAGGTGAATTTGGCTAGATAGAACAGTGAGTACATGAGGGAAGAGTCCTGTGATACAAGATAGGTTGGAGTCAGGTTGTGAAAGGCTTTAAGTACTAAGCAAAGAAGTTTGTATTTTTAATCCTAGTGGCATTAGGGAGCCATTGGAGCTGTTGTGGAAAGGAGTTACATGGTGAGGTCTGTGCTTCAGGAATATTAATTTTGTAATTCTATAGATGATATGAGAGGTAAGAGTCTTAGGCTGGAGAAACCAATAGGAAGATATTACAGCTGTCCATGAAAGACTTAGCAAGAGTCAGGGCCAGGTTTGTGATCTTGAGTGAAAGGGATGGATGTGGAGAGATGCTATGGATGTAGAATTGAAAAGCCTTGGCAAGTAATTACATAAGGGGAAAAAGAAAAAGCAAAGACCTGGGGAAGACTCTGAGTTGACTGGAATGAGCTGAATCACTCAGTGTGAACCTGAGTAACTGAAAGTATGATGATGTTTCCAACAGGTATAGGGAAGTTAGGAATAAGGGAAGAAGGGGCAGCTAGGTGGTACAGTAGATAGAGAACCAGCCCTGGATTCAGGAAGACCTGAGTTCAAATCTCACCTCAGACACATAACACTCACTAGCTGTGTGAACCTGGGCAAGTCACTTAACCCCATTGCCTAGCCAAAAAAAGGGAAAAAAAAAGAAAGGAATAAGGGAAGATTTAAGGAGAATGTTATGTACTTGTTAAGCATGAGATGCCTATAGAGATCATGAGGGTGCAGATGTCCACTAGACATTTATTTTTGGTGTGACTAGAGTTCAGGAAAGAAGGGTTAAAGTCATCTGCGTGGATATTTGAATCCAGAGGAACTGTCACCAGCATTCCTGTGATCTACTTAATTAAATATAAATTAAATTATTAATTAGTTGTGTCCACTGAAGGTCTGTAATCTGTGAGGTAATCTATTTCTACTCATCTCTTGCATAATTAAATAGACAATAGCATTTAAAGCAATTCTAGCACATTTATATTTTAAGTATTTCAAAATTGCTTAGGGAATGGAAAAAGAAAGGATGTAACTAAGTTTGGCTTATTTTATAATGGATTACTCTGTTCCCTCAAAATTATAATTTATTGTAAGGTCAGCATAGGTATCTTTAGGTAACTTAATAGATATTATTTTGATCATTGAAGTAAAGTGCAAAGCTTATAACAGGATTTGGAAATATTTTCATATTTGCAGGTATGTCTTTAATATTAAGGTATAAACAGATGCTTCCAATTGTGCTTAAAGATGATAGCTCTTCTTTACTTTTTATCCTTTTATCCTTTTATCAACATTACATTGTAAACTCCTTTAGGGCAGGCATTGTCTTTTGCCTCTTTTTGTAGCCTGGTACTTAGAAGGCTCTTAACAAATGTTAATTGATTGACTATCTTCCTTAGTAACATTGCCTATGCCTTGAACCAATTGTAAGTTCCATAGAGGGAAGGACAAGTTTGTAGTATTTTTACCTTCTTCAGTATACCTGGAACAGTGCTGTGCACCCAGTGAGTAACTTATACCCTGTGATGGGTCTTGAATTCAGCTCTTACAGTAGATTTAGAAGTGCTTGAGAAACTTAAAGCTGTATAGAAGTAGAAGATATTATCACAAACATACATTGGAGAGTGATGATAGATTCTAGCCCCAGATCAACTTCTTCCCCAGCCCATCATCTTGGGCCTTATTTGAACCAGAGGAATTCTTAGTACTCTTTTAGCTCTAAGTAAATGTAATTCACTAAGAATAATAACAAATTACTCCTTCCATTCCTCTCCTTTCCTTTTTTCAGTACCAGGCCAGCCACTAAACTTCAAAGCAGAACCTGAGTCTGAAACCAGCATTTTGCTTTCGTGGACACCCCCACGCTCTGACACCATTGCTAGCTATGAGCTCGTTTACAATGATGGGGACCATGGAGAAGAGGTAAGTAATTGAGGACTTTTTTCATGAGTGTGTCCATGGACAAATACTTTGATATTTGATATTTTTTTTTAAAGTGACCTATTATGTCACGAGAATTGTAGGGTAAAATTATCTGTCCATCATGGAGCCTCTAGAGCCAGAGTTCTTACCCTTGATTGTATCATGGACCCCTTTGGAAGTCTGATGAAACCCATGGACCCCTTCTCAGAATTATATTTTAAATGCCTAACATAAAATACAAAGTATTAAAAAGGAAATCAATTATACTAAAATCCAGTTATCAAAATATTAAGGAAAATAGTTCACAGATGCCAGCTAAGAACCCCAGCATCAGAGAATCCCTGGTAGGTATAATGAATCTTTCAGGCTCCTTTGCAAAGTCTGCTTATTACACCTGTAGGGGCTGCTTGCATTGTGATTTAGGAGAAAGAGACTTGGATATGGGATTAAAAGACATGATTTAAGTCCCAATAATGCCACACATTAGCTTGTGATCTTTGTCAAGTCATCTACTATTTGGGGACCTCAGTTTCCTTATCTGTAAAATTAAAATGTTGAACTACATGATCCCTAGGTTCCCTTCTGAGCTCTAGACCAGGGGTTCTTAACTTTGTGTCTGTGAACTTCTTAAAAATATAATTTGTTAACTGTATTTTAATATAATTATTTTCTTTTGTAATACTATGTATTGCATTTTAATTAATGAAATATTAATATATTATTTAAATTAATATTTAATTAATTTGAATATAATATTCTGAGATAGGGTTCATAGACTTCACCAGACTGCAAAAGGGGTCTAAGATACAAAAATGGTTAATGACCCCTGCTCTAGAGCTCTAATATTCTTATTTATCTATTTCATTACTGCAATAACAGTAGAATTGCACGTATAGTGGGTAATTAATAAATACTTCCCAAGGTGCCTTGAATGAACTTTCATCTCTGTCAGCAAAAAGAGTTACCTCAGAGTCTAAAGTTGCTTAATTCATGAAATCAGTATATTTTACAAGAATGAAAAGCAAACTTCAGTTGATGAAGATATTTGTTCTCAGTCAAAGAATTATGTCCAGGACATTGGCAAAAAAAAAAAAAAGTGAAGATGGTGATTGACCTATAAGCCATACCATATAAAGAGAAACTGAATGATAACTGAAGATGTTGCACCTGTAGAGGAGAAGATACAGGGAAACAGGATACTGTTTTCTGTTATTTGGATAGTGTTTTCTGATATTTGGAGACTTTTCATATGGATTAGGGATTAGACACATGGTTGTGTAGGAGGTAGGCATAGAGGGTGGGAAGTCACAGAGAGGGATTTATATGGGGAATTTCAGAAGGAGATTTTGCTTCAGTGCGAGGAAAACTTCCTAACAATTAACATTTTGCAAAAATGCAATGGGCTGCATCAAGAAGTAATGGATATCTCACCATTGGACATTTCCAGAGACTGGACGACCATTGGTCAGGAAATGCTGTATAGAGTTTTCCTATTCAGGTCTAGCATGTACTAAATTTTGAATTCCCTTCTAAATCTAAGATTCTGGAATTCTGTGAGCTAAGCAACAGATTAACCAGCAGTGCCACTTATCTGAGATATGAAAGTTCAAGTGAATTCTCAAAGTTGTTTGGGGCAAGGCATAGGGGGAAGAATGGATTGAATAAGAATAAGAACAAGAAATCAAAGAACAAGGAATTGTGACAGAAATTTATAGGGTTTTGGAATTGTCAACAAAACTAGAAACTGAAATTAACAAGAGGAAAATTAAGAGGACTTCAGAATAAATTGAAGATTTGTGCTGAAGAAGGAGGAGCAGGAGAGGGAGAAAGAGAAGAATTTGAGATATGGAAAGAAGTTGATGAGACAAGTTAAGTAAGATCAGGTAAGATGAGATGATAAAAGATAAGAGATTAGTAAAACCAGGTCAAAGTGATAATAAGGTGAAAAGATGCTAATGATCTGAGAAGAGTGAATTGAAGATCATCAACAGCAGTTTATTATAGATTTCTGGGAGAGCTATTGGCAAAAAAAAAAAATTACAAAGAACTTGTATTTCCAAGAAGTATGGAAAGATCAAGAACTTTGAAATGACTTGAATAGAGTGTACACTGATTGTATTTTTACCAGACCTAAATGACTTCTACTGGAGCTCAGAATGAGGGCTGCTCCCTCCTGGAAGAGAAGACTAAGTGAGGGACTCAAGGAACTATCCTTACTTTCCAGGTTATTAGGGACAATGGAATGTTCCTTTAAAAAAAAAAACCGAAGAAAAGACCTTCACTGTGAAAACAGAGAGGAGAAAGCATCTGAAAGTCCCAGGATAATTCTGACCTGTGCCAGGGTGTTGGAAGTTAGAAGAATGTAAGGCGAGGGAGAAAGGAAGTGAACAGAATTCTGTTTAAAAAGAATGCCATGATTAGAAAAAGTATGACATCAATAATAACCCAACTTGAAAAAAAAATAAAAGGAATAAAGAAAAAAATTAATTCAACTCAACAATTATTGAGAACATATTCTTTGTTAAGGAAACATTTAATATTTCTTGGCTCAAAATAAAACGCTTTCATGTCTATATGTAAATTCTTACAATGACATACGTAACTCTAGAGTCTGACATGTAATTTGTATACCATCCTAGCAGTCAATCACACAGTTTTCAGGTATGGAAAACACCCAGAGCAGTTTTGAAGTTTTGAAGTTTTCATTTTCACAGACATATCTTAGCTCCTATAGAGGTCATCCATAGTCACTATATGGGCATCTGAAGACAGAACCGAGACCTGCTCCTTGCTTGCTAGGAGGTGATACATTTGTTATCTCCTATGGTTCAATTCATTTGAACAGACACTGATGCAATCTTTTCCTACCTATTTTGGTTATATAGGCCCTTGCCTTTCAAAGTTTTAGTATCATATTTCCAGTACCATCTTCTTTGTCATATATTTTGAGATTTTTGATGAGATTTAGCAGCCATGCTCTCAAGTAGCCACTGCCACAGGAAATGTGCTAAAACATATTTATTTGAATCTTAATGAAGGCATCCAAGTTCTGTTATTGCTTACCCACAGCAACGGATTACCATCGAGCCTTCAACATCTTACCGGCTGCAAGGGCTGAAACCAAACAGTTTATACTATTTCCGTCTTGCTGCCCGATCTCCTCAAGGCCTGGGTGCCTCCACGGCTGAAATCTCAGCCAGAACCATGCAGTCAAGTAGGTGTCTCTCTTTGTTTCTTTTTGTCTTTGTGCCAAAGTGATGGTCCTTGGAAAAGAAAACAACATGGTTAATGATAGTCTGCGGGCTAGAAAGGAGCTAACAAAATTAAATTAAAAGAACTATCTCTATTTGTTTCTGAGCTTTTTTAAGTGATAATGCACCACATTTTTCTATTTCCTAAATGAAAAGACTTCCAATGAAGTCAGTGCAAAAGCTTCGTGTTTTAGGCAATGTGTTAGAGGAGTCTAAGGGCCTTTTAACTTAAAGAATGGCTTTTAACTATTTGTAAAATCGTAACATTTAAAATGACTGAGTGACATGAAGAGCAAACTTGTGGGTATAATGAGCTAAGGCTCTAGCTTAAGAGAACATTTTTATAGTTATCAATTACACACAGAGTTTTAACTTTCTTAATCAATACGTATTTCACATGTATGTGAAGGAATTCAATTCCACTTTGTGATTAATTGTGCCTATGACACATATATTGGAATTTGAAACATTATCATAAAGTCTGTAATTGAATCACTGAATATCATCAGTATTTGATCTAGATTCATAATTCCTAATTTTTTCCTCAGGTGGAATTTGCTTTCATAGTTGTTTTTAAGATAGTGTCTCATTTAGAACTGTTATTCCAAAATCTATCAATCCTTCTATCTAGTTTTACAAGTCGGTTCAATATAATCAGTGCAAATGACATTTTCTCAGCAATGAAACAATTAAAATTAAAATTTCTTTCCTTTTAATTGCAAGAGGCTTCTGGGAAAGTCAACCCATCTGAAACATATTGGTGTCATTTTATATAGTTGTTTATATATTATCAACTAAGCAGCATATATGTATAATAAATAGGCTTTTCTCTAAATTTTATAAAGTGAATGCTGCTGACCTAATTCAAAGAGCCTCTTAGTAAAACTAGGATTTATATCATTTTAAAAGGTGGGTTTCTACCTAAGCAAGTCTTCCACCTTTCCATGCTTACTAGAAACATTTCAGGCCTTCTGAATGGAATCACTTGTATTTTCCACTCAAATCATAATCATATGAACAGTCTTGGAATAATGTTGCTTAACCCATTGAACATTATTCTGTTAAAACTATTTGCTCTTCCTTAAAACCAAAAAAAAAAATGAAAATAAAAGCTACTGCAGTGTCTGTGACTTAAATTTCAGTCACACTAATAAATACGGTAGAAGATAGTTTTTTTTTTTAATCATGTATCTAATTGAAGCCCCAGTATGACAGCTTTTTGTATTTGGAAATGTCTCATTTTACACAGTGAGGAATAATGAATGTTTTTTTAAGAAACATCAAACATCCTATGTTTGAAATGCTGCTGAAAATTTACTCATAAAAAAAAAACATAGAAAGTCCAGAAGTGATCATACAATGTGAAAAGTGTATTAAGTTTTTTTAAAGAATTAGAAACGAGGGGCAGCTGGGTGGCATAGTGGATAGAGCATGGGCCCTGGAGTCAGGAGGACCTCAGTTCAAATCCAGAGCCAGACACATAACACTTACTAGCTGTGTGACTCTGGGCAAGTCACTTAACCCCAATTGCCTCACAAAATAATAATAAGAAGAAGAAGAAGAAGAAGAAACGAATCCTGGCTCAACTATACAACTTAATTAGAGCCACATGGAAATTTAAAATTCACTAAAAAGATAATCCTAGAGAATCTATGGACTTTATTCCAAAATTCCCAGACTGAACTGTATTAACTGTACATGGAGTACCTCTCTTTGAGAATGCGTACAAACTCTTCTTAAGTTTCTAGGCTAAAAAGAAAAAAAATGATGAAGGATGAGATCTGTGTACTACTGTTTGTACTTTATAGGAAATTTCATATTAACAGCTATCCCACAAAACTTAGGACCATGAATGCATAATAAAGACCCAGAGAGTCAATCCAAGGGAAATCAGAGGCCTACACATTGACATGGTTAAAACCACTGGAAAGTCAAATGGCAACATCCTTTTATTTCCTTTATAACTAGTGGAATCTACTTATTCTTTACCCTTAGGGCAGGAATGCCACCTCTAACAACCTCTTCCTCAAGGATCTTAAAAAGTACATGCCTTCTTAACATAAGAAAATGGCAGACTCCAAGTGATGTTGTGATTTGACCTTTCTTTTTTTAAGTAGAGATGTTCTTTTTGAGTTTATTTGATGAAGTATATTTAAGTGTATGCTAATAGGTTTGTTTCTCATTGGGCAATGAGCAGATATATGATTTGGCTTCCCACTCCTCCCAAATCCCTATATCATATTTATAGTAATTGTTACTTCTTTGTTGCATATAGAAAATTTTGCAGGTAAGCCATGTTTTTTCAGGTGGTTTACTTTTTTTAAAAAATCATTTTAATTGTTGTTTTATTGAAATGTTGTAAGACATGTTAGGTTGATTATAAATGATTTTTACCAAAATTTGCTGGTGGGATCTTCTTCACTAGCAAAGGTGTCTCAAGAGGAGTTAAAAAAATAAATATGCATATATATAAAACTGAAAGCTGATATAGGGGTAAGTACAAGTTACAGTCAGAATCATGAAGCCTGTCATTTCCTGGGGTAGGTAAACCTTTGACTAAGCCTTTTCATCTTCTATTGATTCTGCATGTTTATTGTACACTGGCTACAATCAATGTTTGAATAAAAAATTTCATTTAAACATTATTTGTAGTTGATTCAATTCAGGCAGATTCAGTTGTTGAGAGAGTTCAGAGGTGGCCCTTTTTGTGTTTGTTTGAGCTTTTTTGTTTTCTTTTTCTTTTCTAGAGAGGATTGGCAGGAAGAAGTTATTTAGCAGTTATCGCAAGTTTCTTCAGTAAATTACAAAAACAAAAAAATAGAAAAAGAAAGAGAGCAAAGAAAAACAGTCTTTCCAAATTATATAAGTATAAAGCATGCATTTGGACTAAAAGGTCCAAAGTGTAATGAGGCTTCAAAACAATCTAACTTGCACTAACTGCAGCCATTTTAAGGAAAGATAGTCAACTTGAACTTGGGAGGGGAAAAAGTTGAGGATATTTTTAGAAGAAGAATTTAAATAACAGGTAGGTAACTCTATTTTAGGCTTTGTTATTGTGAGGCTCCATTCCCATATATTTCCCCCTCATCCATTTAAAAAATATTTCAGTTGATTTATTCATTTTCAGTTTGTTCATATTAATAAGCCAAGGTGCCTATGTTTTGTCTAAAATTTTCTTTTTTTTTTAAGTTTATGAGCTTTGTTTTCATTTGTTTGCCTTTGTGTTTTGGCTGTTTGTTTATTTCTGTTTTACTTTTTTTCTTTTGTTTATTATTTTCCCCCCAACCACCCCTGTCCTTTCACTCAAACGCTCCTTTTAATTCACTACCAAAAATAAGAGCCATCAGCTCCTCCTCAAGACATTAGTTGCACCAGCCCCAGCTCCACTAGCATTTTGGTAAGTTGGCAACCTCCACCAGTGGAAAAACAGAATGGCATTATCACTGAATACTCCATCAAGTATACAGCAATGGACGGAGAAGATGACAAACCTCATGAGATTGTGGGAATACCTTCAGACACTACCCAGTACCTTTTGGAACAGTTGGAAAAGTGGACTGAATACCGGATCTCTGTGACAGCCCACACTGATGTTGGACCTGGCCCTGAGAGCTTATCTGTATTGATTCGGACCGATGAAGATGGTATGTTGCCTTCGCTACATCAATTGCACTTTCCTGACATGCACTCAGTCTGCTGTCTTTGTATAGGCTAACAATATACTCCCTTTTTTTATCCTGCTCATCTTTTTTTTTTTTTAACAACATCGCTATTACTACAGTGTTTTTGTCCAAGACACGTCTTTTGCTACAGTTTGGTCATCTTTTATTTCAAAATACCAAGTAATTTTGCTTCTCCCCAAAGAGAACAATTTGCTACTACTTCTTGCAATCTAGCTCGTTTCTTGACTTTCTTTTCCAAATCTTCTGCATTTTTCTTGACTTTTTTTTATTTTTCTGAGATCACTTCTGTCTTGGTTCTAACTTTTCAAATATATCTTTTTACCTTCTTGTTGCTGGATACCATATGTGTGTTCATATGTAAAAATAAATATATATTTTGGCTTGCATCTTTTAGAGACACTGATGCTCCGCATTTTTTTGGTATGTGCTCTATGGAATGCCTTCAGTATGAGAAAAAAAATAAAAGAAGATGGGCCATATAAGCAAGCATCTTTTTTGTTCCACTATGAAAAAGAAACCTTTAGAAATATCCCACAACAACAAACAACCAGTTTTTATTATTATTTCAATATAATATCTCTTTGTACTTTAATGCTTTGAATTTCAAAGCATCCTCCTTGGCTTTTGTACATTTTTACATGTTTTTCTATTTCTCTGATACTCTTTTTTCTTCCATTTTTTTT
The DNA here is from genome assembly GCF_003287225.1 of Phascolarctos cinereus. Taxonomy (NCBI): domain Eukaryota; kingdom Metazoa; phylum Chordata; class Mammalia; order Diprotodontia; family Phascolarctidae; genus Phascolarctos; species Phascolarctos cinereus. Next base: position 116,529,219 of record NW_027555847.1, read on the forward strand.
GCATCAGTCATGTTTTTTGATCTTTTCTCTGAAAGGTAGAGCAGATTGGTTGAGCATTTTCATTGTTTGAAACCATTTGTATTCCTCAAAGAAAACTTAGTGGGTCTGCCCATTTTTTTTTCCTAAGTAAAGAAAGAGCTCTGACTGGGTGGGACAAGTGCCTATAATTTTCTTTTATCCAATGATGTTGTTCCAGTTCCTAGTGGTCCTCCTCGCAAAGTCGAGGTAGAGGCTGTCAACTCAACATCTGTTAAAGTGTCATGGCGCTCACCTGTGCCCAATAAACAGCATGGCCAGATACGAGGATACCAAGTGCATTATGTGAGGATGGAAAATGGTGAGCCCAAGGGTCAACCCATGCTGAAGGATGTCATGCTGGCTGATGCACAGGTAATCTAATATT